>NW_028244277.1:0-1000 GCF_964263255.1 Lissotriton vulgaris | reverse complement strand
CTAATTTGCATATAGCCAGGTTCTGAGCTGGGATGGTGCAGTGAGCTAAATAACGGTGATGGATCAAGCCCTGATCTTTGGACTGGGTAAGAGTGGTCTGCTTAATTCAGACACTCTGTTCATCACCACCCCCTTTTCTGAATCGCTTTTGGCCACTATAGGTGTGGCAGGGTATACTCTGACATGAGTCCCTTGCTCACTGCACCATCAGGATTCAAGCAAGCCGGGCCGACGATGGCTGAAATGCCAGAAACCGGTCCCCGGAAGCTTGTCTCCTTTCTGGTGAAGAATTGGCTTGGTAGTTTGGTCTGTCCTGTTCCCATGATGCACTGGGCCAGGGACAGACTAATTTGCATATAGCCAGGTTCTGAGCTGGGATGGTGCAGTGAGCTAAATAACGGTGATGGATCAAGACCTGATCTTTGGACCGGGTAAAAGTGGTCTGCTTAATTCAGACACTCTGTTCATCACCACCCCCTTTTCTGAATCGCAAATGTAGCAGCTGGCACTAAGTGCTGTGCAGCTGTGCAGGCAGAGATGTGGCTAAGGAGTGCATCTCCCTCCGGGACGTAACACATGTCCCCTAGAAGAAAGAAAGACCTAAACCGTGCAGCTGCTCAATACTTGCTGGGCAGCTAGAAAAGTTAAAATGCGGCATGGGCACTCACTGGCGCTTAGAGCACTGTGGCTCCTGAACTAATTATGCGCCAAATAAGGGGAAGAAAAAATTGCCCCAAGCACTGTGGCCCTCAGGGGCCCCTAAACAATTGTGGGAGCCCACAGGCGCAGGAAAGTAATTAGGCCAAACGTTGCAGCTGCCCGTTCTGGTGCGGTGCAGCTGAGGATCACCAAAATACAGGCATGGGCACTTCTAGCCCTTGGGACCCCTCTGAGGCCTTCCCACAACAATGTGGCCCCTGTGGGAGCGCACAGGCTCTAAACAAAATATGATCAGGGAAAAACGATGGGGGGAGCGGCCCGCTCTCCGGTGAGGCTGCTC
>NW_028244276.1:0-16799 GCF_964263255.1 Lissotriton vulgaris | reverse complement strand
ATAAATAATATAATGGAAAAAAATTAATACATATATATATATATATATATATATATATATATATATATATATATATATATATATATATATATATATATATATATATATATATATATATATATATATATATATATTACCTACTGGCGGTCGCCAGTAGGTGTATATAGTTAGGATTTTTTCTCTATGGGATTTTTGAAAATTCTATGTCTAATAACTTTGGCGTTTGTGGACGGAATTGGCTGAAATTTTCAGGAAAATGGAACATTTTGTTTCTGAGCAGCCCCTGACAATTAGGGGGGTCATTCATCAAGGGGGGGCCGAGAAAAAAGGGGGGTCCCAAAACGCGTTTTTCCAATGTTAATTTCCATAGGGAGGTTGGCCTCACTTTTAGCTCGAACGGCTGAATGGATTTGCACGAAACTTGGCAAAATTGTAGGGACTGTTAGCCCGATGTGCCTTTGCTAGGTCTCAATATATGTGCTCCAGTGGATTTTGAGTAATTTAGGTTCAAAAAAAGATATATATCTGGGCGGAGCCTAACCACACATCTGATCTGATTGGCTGTCAGCACTTCATCCAAGAAGTGTTTGCAGCCATCTTGGGACCAATATACATGATAGCACCTCATTAAAAAGCATTGTAGTTAATAGAGGGTTTTAGGACTTTAGTTACATTATAAATCATTTGTTGATGGTACCATACTCGTTTTAGGAATTGTGGTGGGTTCTAAGGTGATTTTACCATGTGAAAAAACCTTCTGCTGTGATATCATGAATATTGTTTGAAAGAAAACTAATATCTCATGATTTTCCCACAGTGGTTTGGAAGGGGATCTATAAGCTAAACTGAAAGCATATTTTCTGTAAATTCACATTATCTTTCTCAGTCATGTGAAAATGAAGTCTGACATTCTCAGTAAAACATGTACATCCAACAAGGACAGAGACTGTCAGTTGATTCCTTTGTGTTCTACTGCAGCCTCCTAGAGTGTTCTAAAGAACAACTAGAGCGCTAACAGTCCTACTTATTACAAAGGTATGGCACACCTGAAGCCATCTTGATTGGAATAAAGTGGTAACTCTTAAAACATTTAATTTAAAAAGAAACAACATGAGGGGGTATATTTTGCCATAGAAAGTATGATTAGTGCTGCAGAATGAAAAATTAGGGCACATTTTGAGTGACTTCTCAAATCCTTTTCTATTTCATTAAAACATTCTGACATGCAGTCTCCCAAAATGGCCACCAGAGACAAAAGAGCCCAAATGTAGCCCAAATATCACCCAGATGTAGCCCAAGTATAGCCCAATGACAGAATGTCCCAGAGTGTTCTAAAGAACAACTAGAGCGCTAACAGTCTTACTTATGACAAAAGTATGGCACACCAGAAGCCATCTTGATTGGAATGAAGTGGTAAGTCTGAAAACACTCAATTTAAAAAGGAACAACATGAGGGGGTTAATTTTGCCATAGAAAGTATGATTAGTGCTTCAGAAAGAAAAATTAGGGATCATTTTGAGTGACTTCTCAAATCCTCTTCTATTTCATTAAAAAAATTCTGACATGCAGATTGAAACATGCACTTTGAATACCAGCAGCAGACGTCCCTGGTGAGCAGTAGCTTTACTACAGTGATCTAATGTGCAACTAGAGTGCTAACATTCAGAATTTATGGCAAATGTGTGACACATCTGAATGCCTTCTTGATGGAACCAAAGTAAACAAGCATTGAAAATGCAATAGATCTCGCCCTCGTTTAAGTTAAAGCCATTCTGTTTGTAATGAGGTGGCTTTTTAGCTTTGCTTTTATTAGTGTTTTTTCAACTTTCATGTAAATAACATGCATCTGTATGCATATAAGTATATGTATGCATGCATTTATGTTTGTATTTATATAGATATACAGATGATATATGTTTATATATGTATGTATATATATATATTCACTGAAAAAAACATAGGTTATAGACCATATATAGTTAGGAATTAGCATTTACAAAACCTTGAAAATTCACTGAAAAAACCATGGGTTATAGACCATATATAGTTAGGAATTAGCATTTACAAAACATTGAAAATTCACTGAAAAAACCATAGGTTATAGACCATATATAGTTAGGAATTCGCATTTACAAAACCTTATTTTACTCACACAAAACCATTGAAATTCCATATATAGTTAGTTGCACTAACTATATATCGCGCACCCGCAATCCACTGCTGATGATGTCACATATTACATCATTCATGACATGGTCAGTGACATCACTGATGACATCACTGATGACATCTCAAATGACATCACTGATGAAAAACATCCAGTGACTGTATGTTTCTGTAAAGTTAAAATATGTCTTACATATTGAAGAATGAGTGGATGTATAAGTGTCTGGATGAAGGATTTAGTAGGTGCATGACTGACTGTATGAGTGAGTGATTAAATGTGTCTCACTGAGTGCATGGGTTAGTGACTAAACTGTCTTAATTTGTGCATCATTATGTCTGTTGTTCTGTAAACTGTTGCATGTGTTGATAAGTAGCTATATGAGTAACTATATGGGTTATTGATTGGTTGCCCAAGTATTTGTATGGGAGACTGAGTGTGTGTGTGGGTGGCTGGGAGGTGTATGACTCTGTGCATAGATGTGTGAGCAGTTGATTCACTAGATGTATGGTTTCAAAAGTGCATGTGGAATCAGCTGTATGGGCGGTTGACTGTGTGCATGAGTGTATTGGTGAGTGAATGGATATCTCAGTGCTACATGTCAAAGTAAGTACATATGTAAAACACAGTACATGTGAGAGTTGACATATATAAATAACTGTGCATAAGAGCCAGTGAATGTGTGAGTGGCTGTATGGATCATTGTGAACTTGTATCAGGGATTGTATAAGAGAGTAAATATGTGTTAGTATATGTTTGAATAAGTAAAGTTTGTATAACTGTATAGTTGAGGAAATGGAGGTGTGATTGATTCTTTGCATGACTGACTAGGTGTGTGAGTAACTCCATGGATGAGTGACAGTCTGTGAGTGTCTGTTTACACTGATTGTATCTAAGGTTATATTAGAGTCTGAAGAGGTTCATCTTATTATCACATGAATGATATCATCAGTGATGTGATCAGTAATGTCAAATGAGATGTCATCAGTGATGTCATCAGTGATGTCATTTGAGATGTCATCAGTGATGTCATTTGAGATGTCATCAGTGATGTCATCAGTGATGTCACTGACCATGTCATGAATGATGTAATATGTGACATCATCAGCAGTGGATTGCGGGTGCGCGATATATAGTTAGTGCAACTAACTATATATGGAATTTCAATGGTTTTGTGTGAGTAAAATAGGGTTTTGTAAATGCGAATTCCTAACTATATATGGTCTATAACCTATGGTTTTTTCAGTGAATTTTCAAGGTTTTGTAAATGCTAATTCCTAACTATATATGGTCTATAACCTATGTTTTTTTCAGTATATATATATATATATATATATATATATATATATATATATATATATATATATATATATTCAATGAAAAAACCATAGGTTATAGACCATATATAGTTAGGAATTCGCATTTACAAAACCTTATTTTACTCGCATAAAACCATTGAAATTCCATATATAGTTAGTTGCGCTAACTATATATCGCGCACCCGCAATCCACTGCTGATGATGTCACATATTACATCATTCATGACATGGTCAGTGACATCACTGATGACATCACTGATGACATCTCAAATGACATCACTGATGACATCACTGATGACATCTCATTTGACATTACTGATCACATCACTGATGATATCATTCATGTGATAATACGATGAACCTCTTCAGACTCTAATATAACCTTAGATACAATCAGTGTAAACAGACACTCACAGACTGTCACTCATCCATGGAGTTACTCACACACCTAGTCAGTCATGCAAAGAATCAATCACACCTCCATTTCCTCAACTATACAGTTATACAAACTTTACTTATTCAAACATATACTAACACATATTTACTCTCTTATACAATCCCTGATACAAGTTCACAATGATCCATACAGCCACTCACACATTCACTGGCTCTTATGCACAGTTATTTATATATGTCAACTCTCACATGTACTGTGTTTTACATATGTACTTACTTTGACATGTAGCACTGAGATATCCATTCACTCACCAATACACTCATGCACACAGTCAACCGCCCATACAGCTGTTACCACATGCACTTTTGAAACCATACCTCTAGTGAATCAACTGCTCACACATCTATGCACAGAGTCATACACCTCCCAGCCACCCACACACACACTCAGTCTCCCATACAAATACTAAGGTAACCAATCAATAACCCATATAGTTACTCATATAGCTACTTATCAACACATGCAACAGTTTACAGAACAACAGACATAATGATGCACAAATTAAGACAGTTTAGTCACTAACCCATGCACTCAGTGAGACACATTTAATCACTCACTCATACAGTCAGTCATGCACCTACTAAATCCTTCATCCAGACACTTATACATCCACTCATTCTTCAATATGTAAGACATATTTTAACTTCACAGAAACATACAGTCACTGGATGTTGTCATCAGTGATGTCATTTGAGATGTCATCAGTGATGTCATCAGTGATGTCACTGACCATGTCATGAATGATGTAATATGTGACATCATCAGCAGTGGATTGCGGGTGCGCGATATATAGTTAGCGCAACTAACTATATATGGAATTTCAATGGTTTTATGCGAGTAAAATAAGGTTTTGTAAATGCGAATTCCTAACTATATATGGTCTATAACCTATGGTTTTTTCATTGAATTTCAATGGTTTTTTAAATGCAAATTTCTAACTATATATGGTCTATAACCTATGGTTTTTTCAGTGAATTTCATTGGTTTTTTAAAAGCTAACATCTGTAGCTGTAAAATGTATTATTCTTTAAATCCCAAAATATATTTAGATGTTTATTGATAATTTTTTTTTTAATATTTTTTTTCTTCGCTTCTAGTTCGCGAACCGGGAAGCTTTCCGTTAGCTCATCTTGATGCCGCGATCTAGTCCGCGAACCGGTCAACGTTACGTTAGCGGAACAGTGACGCGCCGCGGAAGCGCGACGTATCACGTTATCGCGTAATGCGTCTAATGACGCGCCGCGTTAGCGCTCCCGGAAGTGCTCCGGACCGCGAACCGGAAGCGATCTGGGACGCGGCGCGCGCCGCGTAACGTAAGCGGAACAGGTCATGTGACTTGTTTATCAAACTTCTCATTGGTTCATTTCACTTTTGGTTTCCAAATGATGTATGACTAGGTCATGTGACCTAAAAATAACACTTTTCATTGGCTCAGAACTTTTGTTTTCCCCAAATCAAGTAAACCCCTCCTTATTTCCTCACTCTGACTTTCATCTTGGTGAGAGAAAGACCATTTATCTGAAGATCCACAATGGCTTCCATTGTTGCTGCAGCTGGTGCACCCCCACCACCACCTCCACCTCCCCATAAGAAGAGAGGACCACCCAGTCAAATTATGACTAACAGAGAGGAGGAAGATGAGGAAGAAGAAGAAGAGGAGAGAGAGGGACAACAATTTGTTGATGAGTTGCCCCGGGTTTCTAAACGAAAAACCAGTTTCATCTGGCAGTTTTTCACCATCCCTCCTGGAACCAAGAAAGTGAATGCAAAATATGCCACCTGCCTCATCTGTGACCACAGATTGTCGAGAGGCACAGAAAAGAAGTACAGTATGGGGAACTATACAATGCACCGTCACATGAGCAGGTGGCATCCCTTGAACTACAGCCGGGCTGAGTTAAGGGATCTTGTAGACAATCCGACGGCAACTCCTGTGGCAAGATCTACATCCACATTGTCTTTGACGGGAAGAGAGGCACAAGAGACTGTGCCAAACATCCAACGTAACTTCCAGCACATGAAGGTGTCTTGTATTTACTGTGGTGCTATGCTGTCATATGGCAACATGAGTGTCAACCTCATGAACATTGCATATGAAAATCATAAGTGCCCTAATGCACCCAAAAAGTAATTTTCTTTTTTTTTGCTCCAGTTGAGCCGTTTTGAAAGCCTGTTTTTTGTTGTCTCCCCTCCTTAAAAAACACAAAAAAAACATAAAACAGTTCTAAAAATACAAAAAAATCAAAAAATGTTCAAAAAATTACAAAAAAAACATAAAACAACAAAAACAAAAAAAAACAGTTCTTTTCAGAACTACCTCCCCTTTCAAACAAAATTGCTAGAATGTTTATCACTCTGGCAAGCTCTATTTCTTTTGGTTCGCTTCAAGTTCGCTGACCGGTTCGCGAACTTTAAGCGAACTAAAAAAAATATTTTTTTAAAAAAAAAGAAGAGTTAGTATAAGGGAAGTAAACAGAGAATAATGTAAAAAGAAAGACAGCTAGAGAGAGTAAATGAGAGATACTGTCAATGACATCATCAGCAGTGCATTGCGGGTAAAAAGAGTGGAAAACATTTACCTTATAATTCTTGTTACCTTTTTTAAATATTTTTTCATACTTTCAATCTGTAAAACAAAGAACAAACATTTCAAAAAATATTAAAACATGTATTTAAAAATTAGAAAAGACAAGGGAAAAGGTTCAAAAACAAACAGTTTTTCAACAACTTTGACATTTACAGAAGTCTCTGCTTCTCTACGTTCCCTACACAATCCTAAAGATATATATTCGAAAGAAACTGTATCTTGATATTGCTGAACTGAGGCCTATTTTGAAACATGATGTTTTTCTTGCACTGCTAATGTCTCACAATAGTGATGCAATAGCAGCGCAAAAAAGATGTAAAGTCATAATAAAATTGTGTCTAACATTGTAAATGATTGTTTTAGGATGCAAATAAGATGTGTGCTTTCAAGAGCTTTCTTTGAGGTGAGGCCTCTTTTTTTTATAAAAAAAAAACACTACCCAGAAGTACAGCACTCTAAGCATTAAAATTGATATTTACAGAACTCACCTTACCCATATGTACCACACATTTCTAAATGTATATCATAAGGACAAAAAGCATAACATTAATTATACATGTTAAATGGTTTATTTTTGCTGTTCTCAGAATGTATCAAATTTCACTTAAATCAGTGACTTGAAGGTATTCATCATGTAACAGCGGGGAAAAAAAAACACAATCAAAATGACTGTGTTTAAAAAACCCATACAACCTAAGAAATCTGATTTCAAAACTTCTTAAAATTAACTTACTTTCAATGACGTCGAAGGATCTCCTATAAACAGCATCCACTCTGTTGTGCTTTAAATATTTTCAGCCCGCCACTTTCTGAAAGAAAACCTCCATCGATACGTGAAATATGTTACATAGAAAAAAAACTTCTCTCATTATATCACATGTTTCCACTAGGCCAAATCATGTTGCCGCGATTCGCAAATCTTGTAATTCTTCCAATCAAATCCCGACATTTTCTATTTTCGCAACTTTCAAAAATAAAATATTTGAGATTATTTTCACAATCCTGGACTACTAATATCTTACTCTTCTTTGTCAGTCATGTTCTCCTTTTCCTATGACACTGATACTGCTTACTATGAAGCAGACTTACTTGCATTAGGTTTATATAGTTGAATTTTTAATCGAGACAGCATTGCAGACTTACATTCCCTCTACTTAAAATTTTGGTTTTAAAAACACCAGGTAAGAATTTTTAAGGTCAAACGGCAATTTTTTTTTGAACGTTACAACAGAATCATTACAGAATGACCAGCCGTTTCCAGACTTTAAGTAAGCTGTATAATGTCCTGATGTTGTTGATGGACCATCGTGATAGATAATTGCTACAGTAACAAAAGTCCTCCCTGATATTGACAGCTGAGAAGCCACAAAATTTTTTATTAAAGTTGACAATTTTGTTCCATCAGGCCTACATCGTTGCATCATTAAAATGACATACTGGCCATATCTACGTATAAATAATGTTGACATCATATCACATTTACATTGGCTACACTCCATGTTGTGATCCGCTGCATTTACTAGCTTATTAAAGGAGACTGATTTACTGTCTGGCAAAGTTAAATATATAAATCTTTCTGAGTCTACACTAGTAGTACTTGATACCATACAGTTCTCGCAGTCATGCTGCCATTGATAAGAAAGCCCAAACAGGTGATCTACATCTACACCCTCAACTTGCAATATATCAAGCATATACATTAAAAACTCCTGACAATCTTGCTGATTATTTTCAGAGAAGTCTGTTTGACCTGAACATTCATCTAACAGATAACGAACTTCAGACACACTTTCTACTTTTGTTCGATCACTGCTACATTTCTCGAAAACAGAATTCAACAAACAGCATAAAATTTGTTCAGAATTCAACAGAATCTGTTCTTTTAAACTCTCTAGTGAAAAGAGAACATTAACCACTACATTTGCATAGCAGTTGACACCAGAACTGTTTTCAAATTGAAAACCGACAACATCTTCAACAGAATCCACTTTCTTTCTGCTAACAATTTTCGGTTCATTGACTTTAGTCTTTTTGCAACAACCTCCCTACTATTACTGCTATTTCTACGTTTGCGGCCTACCACACGTTTCTCAAACAAAGGATATTGAGGCAAATGTGGCGCATACTCTCTTCTTAACCTATTGTATTCCTTAACACAATCTAGATCCGCACAAATGTTTGTGACATCACAGTCAATCAAGTACAATCCCGATAAAGTTCTAACTCGTGACAATGCCACATATGCCATACCCTCCTTGAACACAGAACTGCCAATATTCACCAATGCACAGTCTACACTTAAACCTTGCGATTTATGGATTGTCACCGCATATGCCAAGCAAACAGGAAACTGTTTACGGCGAACATATAAATCTTTAACAAGCAAAAACCTAGCAGAACACGACCAATTTGCTGTACTTCCTCAATGCCATCAAATTTAATTTTTAAAAATTCTATTCCATCTCTATTTCTGTATTTCTCAAAATCAACAACATTACCTACCCATTGATCCATTTACCAGACCTCTTTCTACATGTAAATTCCTTCTCAAAATAATTCGGCAATTTAAACACACATTCAAAGTCTTTTCAAAACCCGCTGTTTTAGATATAGTCTTCTCTAATGAATCCAATTTTGATTTCAAATTGTCTGACAAAATAATTGTTGATCCCATATGCTCTAATTTGTCGATAGCTTCAAGTTTCACAAATCTCTTGCTTTTCTAAATTCAACATTTTGTTGTTGAAGATGGCACATTCTGCAAGAGTTGGCATGAGACATATCCCGGATTTCTTCTCAGTAATTTTCTGAAAAATATTCTCAGGCACAATATCTTGTTTGGGATACAAATTTGACAGTAACCGTGCATTTAAAGCTTCTTTCCCATGCTCGGTCACTTTTCCAATTCTAATATCTTGTAGAATATTCTTGTAATCTTCATCCTTTGGCCTGACGCATATTTTGATGCAGTTCTGCATAATTGAAGTTTAACCATATATTGACGTTGCCCAATGCTCCCTAGGCACTTCCTGGTATCTTCATGCGTGAGTATTTTGAACACAGGTTGACCTTTTACTGGTGTCAGCTGTAGAAGATCTCCGAAAACAATAATGTGTTTCCCACCAAATAAGACATCATATTCAGTTTTAAGTACTTCTGCATTCTCAAATGCACAAAGGCAAGCATGACATTGGAAACCATGCTTACTTCGTCAATGATAAGTAGTTTCATTTTCCTCAAAACTCTTGAAACTTCACAGCAAGCATCTCCAGATAACTTGTTGTATTGTAATTTGTTGTCATGCTCCACCGGCAGCATCAATAGACGATGCAAAAGTAATACCTTTAATATTATGTGCTGCCAGTCCAGTAGGAGCGGTGACAACACAAGACAGCGATGACTCAGTCCTTTCCTGCAAATAACAAGAGATTGCTTTAATGAGGAAACTTTTTCCAGTTCCCGCTTCTCCACTCACGTACAGTCGGGACAGGCTTCAACGACGTACACGAGCACTCTTTCTTCTCATGACTTAATCCGTGCTCAATTTCCTTGGTAACTTCATCATATATTTTTCCTCTGCTCAACGTTGAGTTGTTTTTCCAAGTCTTGTAAGTTAACTGAATCCTCCTGAGCATGTGCCATGGCTCTTTCTACTTCATTCATAGCAGTGGCAGCTTCATTTTCGATAATAGGTCCTCCAAGTGGATCTTGACTCAATGAAACAGAACTCTGACTGTCCTGAGAACTGTCTCTGGCAATCTCGGCTGCAATCGTTGCTTCCTGCTCAATTTCCAAAAGTTAGCATTTCTTGATATTTAGAAAAAGCAGGACATTCTATGGACTCCTTGGCTGCATTGAAAGAGTCTTCGTAACAGAGGAAATCTCCAAGCAGTTCCTCTTCTGCACGCCAAGGCTTGAAAAGTTGCAAAAGTGCTAAATAGAAAAACTCCTTTTTTTCTGGAGATTCGCCACTTAATTTTCGATGGTTTACTAATTGGCATTTTCTTTGCTTGACCAGGCATCCCTCACTTCCAATTACAGCATACACTCCTTTCTCAATATCTTCTTTGATGTTCCTCTTGAATATATAATTTTGGAGAACCTCATATAGACAAATATTCTCAAGGTGACTGCTTCGATTTG
This sequence comes from Lissotriton vulgaris, assembly GCF_964263255.1. Taxonomy (NCBI): domain Eukaryota; kingdom Metazoa; phylum Chordata; class Amphibia; order Caudata; family Salamandridae; genus Lissotriton; species Lissotriton vulgaris. The sequence goes on along the minus strand of NW_028244276.1, from coordinate 6,129 downwards.
GATAATATGTATCCAACATGTTGGTCTTCAAAATGTCGGTACTGTTTGGTTCCTTTTCTGCCAAATACTCAATTTCCCGAACAGGTTTAAGAACTCGATTTCGCGTTGCAGCAAGACCAAGACTCGCCCAAACGAGACTCCTGGATTTGGCATAGAGACTTGCTGAAGACAATCGATCAGAACATTCGTAAGCTTCCGATTTCTCGATGCGACAACATCTTCAGACTGAAACTGTACAACTTCTTGCTGAGGCTCTTTTCATGGGAAATGTCCTCCCACATATCCTTCAGTTCGGTCTTTTCTTTTTTGGTGATGTAAGATGTCACATACCGAGCCACAGCCATACAGTTGTCAGCCACAAACTGTATATCCATGTTGGCATTCCACATGGACAAAAATCACTGGGTTGTAGTCATTGATGTACTTGGACTCTTCGTTCCTTTTCAAATTGTATGTATTCTTGGGTGATTTCCTCGTCACATTATGTCGCAGCGAAGACATCAAACTGTTCACTCTTCCTTTAGAAATCACCGGTCGTGGAAAGTTGAAACGACATTTGGTGTAGAACTTGTCCTTGTTTCTGAATTTACGACGACAGTACTTTCCACAACGATGGCTTTTGGAAACGTAGAACTTGTTCTCTTAGACTTTTCTTCTCCGTTGCGTTTGGAACAGCACACGTAGATACTGTTCGATGAAATTCATCACTAAGTCATCCGGATCTGTTCCAAATTTAGGTGCATCCTTGATCCACAGCAACATATGTATATGAGGGGCACCTCTTGCTTGGTACTCCTTTCTCCAGAAGAAATCCAACACCTCTCCAAGAGGTGGATTCTTTTTATTTGTGATGAAAGACATCATAGCTTCAAATCTATGATTGAAGTACCTGCATACATTCACAGGATCCAAAAGAACACAGTTCTCCAGGTGTCTTGAATTCAATGTTTTCAATATTTCCATTTGCCTCTCGTAGAAATTCAAGTAAGTCATCCCAGCCATACTCGGCACAGCTCAGAGTGAGGAACCATGTCGGAGTTCCTAAGTTCCTCAGCATACATTTTAAGTCACCATGACGACGGTACCAGTACTCATTAGTACCACGCTGACACGCCATGAGATTAATTAAGTGAGAATCCAAAATACTGTCTTGGACATTGACTTTATGCATAAAGTCACTTGCCGAGATGTTTCGCATCTGTATACCACTTTTTAAGATGTGGTTCACTGCATATGACAGTCCAGACAGATCGCTTTCAAACAGGAGATGAAACAAATAGGGAATGCATTGCCGAAACCTAGGATCTTCTGCATACAATCGTAAAGTCCGGTATTCAGACGCAGGAATTTCACGAGGTCGCTCATCATATCTTCCTCCTTGACCTGTGGGAAATAGCTGTGGGAAACACCGAGCTCCAAACTTTCCTCCCAAACACTAATGGGACTCCCTTTGGCTTGTTTCATTTGAAACAACTCAATAGCATTCCCCATCACATTCCTTGGAATGCAAAGGATGAACACTATAATGTTCATATATTTCTTCACTTTTAGAGGCCTCTACTTTCTCAATTTGGCCAGCACACAAATCGCTATCCTCTTCATCACTTACTTCCTCTTCTGCAACATATACATTCTTATAGTACTTATTATTTTTCTTCAAATACACTGTTGCCTTTTTTGACTTTCCTAACATCCACTAAATCTTGCCATATTTTCTTATTCTTTGTCGGCACCCCATTAACCAAGATAACCAGAGGTTCCTCTTCCACTTTTTCTATTCCAATTGTGTTAATGTTTTTGTTCAAATCTAGAGGGCAAATAAACAACTCTTCCCTTTAATCCTCTCTGTAAATCTGCTGGAGGGCAATTTCCCTGTCTTTGGCTCCATTCTTACAATAGCCTGAAAGGGATGGATACTTTGAATCAAAATAGATTCATAAGTATTTAAATCCTTCAATTCAGAAGGAATCTCAACCAATTCCAGATTATTATGAACTGCCCTAGCAGGCATCTGGTTTTGGTTTAATTTATTACAACAATAAGTACACACACGTTGATCCGATCCCAAATCAAATAATTTCTACCATCAAGTATGTGCTAAATCCTTCCATTCACTATTATTTTCCCTTTCACTTTTTGCATATAAATCCACTACCTTAGTCTGATTCTTATAATAAGTGCGTCGACAACATACACAAGTGAAATTAGGCCTCTCACTTGATTTCATCTGAAACGTGGCAATTTCCTTCTGAAAATTATCTGTACTGGAAACCTGTACATTATCTTCCACATTACCCTCTACTTCAGGTCAATTTGAACATTCTCATCTTTACTACCAAAGTAACAAAACTCAATTTCTTCACAAAGATTCTTCACATCTATTTCAGAACCATGCAAAAGAGCAGCACATAACTGTTTTAAGCATAATTGCTGGACTCTTAGCATAATACAACATTCTCACTAATTTTCTCACTTTATTATGATGCACTGCCTAGCATCCTGAAATGATGAAAAACACTCTGGCATACTCTCCTGGAAAGACAAGCCAGTGAATGACCACGCAAACCTGTCATTTGTCTCACTCTGCAAGGATCTAAATCTTGCAACAACTTCATTTTCTGCTTCAAACTTTTCTTATTAAATGTCCGTATAAAATCACATAGCAAATTGATGGAAACCTGTCGCACACTGCAAATAGAACTACACTTCCAAATGTACACAGGACCCTTAGGACGTCTTCCTAAAACCTCATCACTTAGCGCCTCTTCTGTCTCTGTTGTCACAAGTAGTTCTTTTTCAACTGGACAACCATCCTTCACTTCATAAGCTCGACCACTGATGTCAACTGCATGCACCAAATCATTATCCTGAAAATAAGTCTCCTCATTAAAAATGCCTCAGAACTTGAACTATGCATCCATTCTCCCAGAAAAAAACTTCACAAAAGTTAGTACGATTTACTACTCTCTTCCATCTACTTTTTGTTTTGAAATCAGAAATTACCTTGCCTTAGTTTCCTAATTCTATTGATTACCAAAATAAACAACTTTCGCTTGATTTCAAAAGCATGATCAATAGATTTTCTCTACATTTTTCTTCTTCCTATAAAATGCCGCTTTCTGTTGGCCTTTCTTTTTAATATTTTTCAATAAATTAACTAATATCCTATTACGGAACATTCGTTGTCGAATGTCCCTAAACTGTTGTTTCCTTCTACTATCATGCACAGAGTTATCTCTTCCTCTACCAGTAACATTTGTGATGGGTCTCTCCTTTCCATTTAAATTACTTCTCTTTTTGTTAAGAGACACATTTTTTTGAGCAAAATTTTTTTTACTACAAATATTTCTTAAGAATGATTCGTGCTCTTACCCGGACCTTTCTTGGTGTTTTGACAAGTATTTGGGGAAGAGGACTGCTGCAATAAAACATCATCCTGCTGTCCTTTGACGTTTTCTAGCCTTTCGTATTCGACTTCTGGAAGGCATTTTCCAAACTATGAAAGAATCTGCAGTTGAATCTGTGAAAAAATATAATATAAAATGTTATTAACCACTATTACCAAACAGTAAATAAATAACAGTCATCTAAAACTTAATGCTGTACTAATTATTTAACATAGCAAATATTTTCCACCAGCACTGCATCACAAAAAATGACACTCAATGGTACAAAACAGGCATACAACACTCATAAATCACTCATTAATTCAGGATGACGATAAGATGTAGCCTATCTAAAGGTTTGTTTAGGCCCAGATCTTTGGACTGGGGTGAATGTGTGTCATTGATCCACATTCAGTCCATCACCTGTTTTGTTTATTTGAGGTGAGGCCAACACATGGTTGCAGATAAGATTTTCACTGAAAAAAAACCAAGGTAAAAAAACATGTGAAGGCCTACCAATGAAGTAAATCATTAAATGAAAACCAATACATTTCTGGAAATATGCACTACTAGTGCTTCATAAGATGTTTTGGATCATATTTATAAGTTATTTGAGTATCTAGTATGCTATTTTACATTCTTCATGGTGCAAATTTATTGTAAATACGCTCCCACCTGCGGTTGGCAAATTTAGATTTTGATTATGGGAGTTAGATAGGCATGTTAATAATTTCCCAAAAATGGTATATAACCCCAAACAACCTTTGAAGCAAATGCTCTTAGCCATGTTATCCACCTCCCATTGGATAACATGGCTAAGAAATGCTTGCAAATGTGATAAAAAAAGGCCTGCAATGCATGAATAACGCAGAAAAATCAGCGATATTCATGCATTTTCCAACAAATGCTCTTAGCCATGTTATCCACTTCCTATTAAATAACATGGCTAAGAACTGCTCAGGGCACCATGAGGAACGCTTTCCATTTAAAAAGGGAAAAATAACATCAAAGACACTAAAATGCCTTCTAAATATGAACCCAAACAACCTATGAAGCAATGTGAAAAAAAACTGCCGCAATGCATGAATATAGCAGAAAAATCAGCGATATTCATGCATTTTCCAGCAAATGCTCTTAGCCATGTTATCCACTTCCAATTAAATAACATGGCTAAGAACTGCTCAGGGCCCCATGAGGAACGCTTTCCATTTAAAAAGGGAAAAATAACATCAAAGACACTAAAATACCTTCTAAATATGAACCCAAACAACCTATGAAGCAATGTGAAAAAAACGGCCACAATGCATGAATATAGCAGAAAAATCAGCGATATTCATGCATTTTCCAGCAAATGCTCTTAGCCATGTGATCCACTTCCTATTAAATAACATGGCTAAGAACTGCTCAGGGCCCCATGAGGAACGCTTTCCATTTAAAAAGGGAAAAATAACATCAAAGACACTAAAATGCCTTCTAAATATGAACCCAAACAACCTATGAAGCAATGTGAAAAAAAACGGCCACAATGCATGAATATAGCAGAAAAATCAGCGATATTCATGCATTTCCCAGCAAATGCTCTTAGCCATGTTATCCACTTCCTATTAAATAACATGGCTAAGAACTGCTCAGGGCCCCATGAGGAACGCTTTCCATTTAAAAAGGGAAAAATAACTTCAAAGACACTAAAATGCCTTCTAAATATGACCCCAAACAACCTATGAAGCTCTAACAGTACATATCCTGAAATTTAATTCATTTCAAAATTCGTTTTTAAACACAGCATATAAATCAATTGTATACCTGCATTCATGAAGAAATGACTAAAAATGTCCTTGAGACACATGAAAGTGTTTTCTGGAATGCCCTAGCACCATTTTTGGGACACTATTAACATGGCTAGGTAACTCCCATAATCAAAATCTAAATTTGCCAAGCACAAGTGGGAGCGTATTTACAAGACACTTGTCCCATGAGGAACACTTTACATTTTAAAAGGCGAACACAACATCTTAGACACTCAAATACCTTATAAATATGGCCCAAAACAACCTATGAAGCTCTAGCAGTACATATCTAGAAATGTAATTGATTTCTTAAATCGTTTTTAAAAGCAACATATCTGTTTCAGCTTACATAACAGACCATGAAATGGCCTCCATGTATTACAATATCTTGTGTAACTGCATGCCAGAATGTTACACCAAATATGCAATTATAATTTCTCTTTGAAACTAATTCTATTAGTATATCACTAGAGACAAAACCACATTTTAAAAACACAGCTTTCTTCATCATTTTCTCCTTAAATCATACTATTCTCTATCTAAATTAAATAAATCTTTTCTCACCTTAGCAAATATTTTTGAGTTTTGAAAACAGTCTCAGAAATACACCAAATTGTCTTCAGCAGAAGAAAAAGGATGCACTCCAAAGGCTGCAGCTATTGAAAGCACAGAAATACAGATATTCTTTTCACATATCTCTCATATTAGCCAATCATACCTCTTCCCTCACTTTTTCAAATCAAAACCCTTCCCCCCTCTGCCCTGTCTGCCTTGTTTCCATAGCAACCACCTCCTGGAAGACCTCTCATGTTTGCAAATTCACACAACAATGTTTCAATTGAACTCTGAACTCTCAGTGCACCTGCGTATCCAGTGCAATCTTTCATTAAATGTTTCTTCCTTGACCATTCAAATTACATCTTTCAAAGAACACATCCATGCACCCTAACTTTCTG